>NW_025776690.1:0-36105 GCF_021130785.1 Homalodisca vitripennis
AAGACCAATAAAGAAGTTTTCACTATTTTAGATACCAGTGGGACGTAGCCCGGAAGGGTATTTAAAAGAAAAAACTTGCTTTTATTTATACCATGGATTCTAAAAATGTATATCTCTTCCCGAAATCCAAACCGTATAGCTGTCCATATCAATCTTATTTTATGGTTCACCTATAATAGTCAAATCGAATTTGAAATTGGAGACAGTATTTGAAAATAATATGGCCCAAAAATATTTTAGGAAAATAAAGTGCAGAACAATTATGGCACTTTTAATAGAAAAATGTTACGTTTTTTAAACTATCTGATACAAAACGGCATATCAAATTTTCCAATAGCAAAAATACTTTCTTGTTACTTTGTAGTGTACATAAGTTTTCAATTTTGTTTCTTACATTTATAACTTTGGTTTTTTTAGTCTAATTTATCTTTGAGCATTTTGTTTGGGAACTAATTTTGTTTAGGTTTTTGAGGAACGTTTATTTGGTTAAGAGATGGAGCATTTTAAAGTAGAACATTACCTGGGAAACGAGCGTGTCTTTATATTATAGATCCACATCTAAAGCATAGAGCGTTATTGGGATTATATGCACTAAAAGCATATCGTTCAGTAATTAATCTTTAACAAATAAGAATGTGTATTCATAATCAGCCTATTGAAATTGTTTTCTATAAAAAACCTGTATATATCGTATGTAATTATAAGAACAATTTTGTATATATATATATATATATATATATATATATATATATATATATATACACAGTATATATATATGTGTGTGTGTGTGTGTGTGTGTGTGTGTGTGTGTGTGTGTGTGTGTGTGTTTTGTATTACCAATCAGCTTCAATACTCTTCCAAGTAGTTTAATGCTTAAAAACAGAAAATCTAATGTTCATGTTTTAGTTTTAGAGTTCCCAGAACTATTCATCAGAAACACATTAAATTAATAAAACAGAAGGAAAAGCAAGTAATAAAAACATTAAAAAAAAATAATTTAACAAATAAGTACCGTAAACAACATGATTACAATCAGCTGTATGTAGTATATTTGAACATTTTTACATAGAGCTACAAATTTAAATAGGAGGTTAATTCAACCATCTTAGGTTTAACCATCTAGTTGCCTTATTTTTTAACTTAATCGATGTGTGATGTTAACATTTCTTAAATTTATCAGATCAGTATTTTTATTGGGATTTGGCTATAAATTGAAATTTTTTATTAGCAGATAATGGTCTCTCATAATTTTGATGAATAACATCAACCCGATGATTGGTCATTCTCACTCTTAATGGAGTGATGTTTTTTCCAATATAATATTTGGAACAGAAATTACACGTTGGTTTATAAATGACGTTTTTTTGTGGTGTAATCAAAGTTACGTTTAATATGATATTTTTTAAGTTGTACTACTAATTCCCTCATCTAGGCTTATTACAAGGATTGCACACGTTACATTTGATGCTATTACTTTTTGGATTGCCTTAAATAGTTTAGTTTAGGGCTGGAGAGAATGTGTTGTAAATTTGAAGGTTTTTTAATGATTACTTTAGAGGGCTTAGAAAATCAATTTCTAGTTTTAGGGAAAGATCTCAAAATAGGAAAGAACCTTCAGAATTGTGTGATTTTATTAAGGCCAAGAAAATATTGAGTAAAAGATTAGGGTCATTAGGATTAATAGCAATGGAATTGTTTTAGCTGATTTGTTTATAAAAAAGATGTTTTGAATACCCCCTTTCAAAAAGTACATTAGACAGTCGGTTTATTTACCAAAGTTATGAAATTCTGATTGATTGCTACAAAGTTTTTGCCTTTATTGATAAATTCTTAAGCATAGATTTCTTAATGTGAACTTGATGGCAACTGGTGAAATGTAAATATTGTATTTGTTGCTATCCTTAATATGAATTTTAGTTTTCAAACTATGTTTATTAGCGGTAAACCGTCTCTTCGCACTCAATTTTTTTAATCGAAGGGCATTCTTAGAAAAATAATTTAAAATACAATATGATGAAGACGTACGATATTTTTTAAACAATAGTAGGTATATATATAATACTTTTAATTAAGTGGTCATGTAAAGAGGTGTAATAGTTTCTAGGGTATTTATTGGTTCTTATTTCCGTAGTTGCGCACGTAAGACAATGCTTGTTATTCAGATAGATTACACTTCTTGTCTTAGCTCAAATTGTGAAAGTAAATTAACACTGGACTTAGGAAATATTTTTAAGGTAGTTAGTGACACTTTACATCGAATGGAGGATGCTCTAAAAAGAGTTCGGCAAAACGTTTAACACAAGCTTAACTCAAGATGTACATTGCTATTAAGTGTCATGTAAGTTGTACAACAAAAGAGGTCCAACGCCTTACCTAAAGAGAAAGATTTTGTATTTTAATAACTGATACTAGGTTTTCTCTTCGTCTCTGCTAAATAAACCCTTTATGTACATCTTGAGCTAAGCTTATGGTAAAATGTCCTTGTATAACATTTCCATCATTCATTCCTCCAAATCCTGCAAGAACAGTTTTCCCGGCCGCCTGATCTCATTGTGAGGGGATGTTCCATGGCCTTCTCGTTCTCCCGATTTGAGCTCATGTGATTATTCTATTTGGGATTACTTTAAAATGAGGTTAATACAGTTCGACCAAAGACCTTGGATGCCCTTAATGAAGAAATTGCTGATATAATCGCTGTAATATCGCCAGCTATGCTGGGCAGAGTTTTAGAAAACTTTTTGGCAACTTAATATGTACATTGCTCGTCACCTGGACGATATCATTTCCAAAACCTTGAAGAAATAAAAAGCGTTTTTAATCATTTTGGCTGTTAAAAAAAATAAAACTATCTTTATTAAAAAATAACAGTTGAAAATACTTCTATTTATACTTTTAATTGCACGTACAGTCTGATTGTAACTGTGTGTTAAACTGTCTCTCTGATCCTGCCTTGTACGTGGATGTGCCTGTGTTTGTCATCTGGGTCAAATGTGCCGTGAATCCCTGACCGACAGCGAATTATTGGTTGAATAAATAATGAATTATTTGGCATCGTTGTTTTCTGGAGAATTAACATTACTCTATGATGAAAGACGCGTGTATGTCGATTAGGCCACAATTACAGTCATTCAATTCCAATAGGCAACACACTTCAAGACGTTAAGGATTTAACAAACCTACTGGTAACGAACAATCTTCACCTTCATCATCACACTCTTCACATCATAGTTAAACTATGAATAATTCACCTGAACTCATGAAAAAATTTAGATACCATGCTTACAAATGAGCTAAATTGAAAAATCATTTTGTTTTTGAATGCTTGTCTATCAATTGGTCCCACACCACATGGTCTCCGTCTGAAATTCCCGGTTTTTGCTTTACCTCCATCCCTACGCAATGGCATACACTTATATGCTGCAAAGGTTAACCTAGAACTTACACGTCTAGTATTGATTTCTTATAGAATTTTGGCACATGAACATGAAGCACATCTGTACAAGATTTTCATTTCACTTTCTTATGACAAAAACAACACAGATATTATTAAATTTTATAATGAAATCCTACTTGGTACTAAAATATTTATGAGTAATAAATCTCAAAAACTTCTCCATAAACTGTCAGTGCTACGAAATGAACTTCACACAGTGAAATCAGAAGACACACTATCTCAAGTGATTCCTCAAAATTATGCAACTTCATCTCCAAGCAATTATCAAAGCGACAAAAAACAATCCAAAAAACACTACAAAAATGCTTCAAAATTAAATAAAAATAAAAATAATCATAACACTGATGACTCTCTGTTAAACGTTGAAAATTTATCCATTTACAAACCTTTTTATAAAGAAAATTTGGTATTAAAGAAAGGCCTAACCTTTTCCCCTACACCATAGAAATTTAATCACATTAACTTCGTAACTGATGCTTTGGAATTCGCAAGAAACATAAGAATAAAATATTATTTAAGTCAAAACCCTTGTGATGATAAAAATAAAACTCCTCAAAGTTTACTAAATTCAGATCGTTCAGGATGGCAACCTCCACCACTTCCACTAGAACACCCTGTTGAGCAATTCATAAATTTAATTTTGGCAAATATTTCAAATCCTGATCTGCCAGACAGTTTTCCTAATTCCAAAAACATACCTCATGCTGAACAAAAAGCAATTAGGTCACTTCAAAATAATGATCAAATTATGATTTTGCCATCGGACAAAGGCAATTCTATTGTAATTTTAAACTAGGTTGTTTACATAAAAGAGGCAGAAAAAACAGCTAAGTGATAGTTCTACGTACAAACAAATTGATGAAGAACTAACATCAGCATATAACCAAGAAATCCGTTATTGCCTTACTCAAGAGGCTGCTAATGAGGATCTTTCAGATGATATGCTAAATCTTCTTGTCCCAAAAGCACCTAAAACACCAATTTTCTACCATTTACCAAAAATACATAAACCATCGAGACCATCTCCTGGCAGACCTATCTTGGCAAGCATCGGTTTCTCCTACAGAGCGAATCTCAGCATTCGTAGATAACAACCTGCAACCCCTGGTGAGAAATCTTCCATCCTACATCAAAGTCCCCCGGGCACTTTTTATCAAGACTCAAGGATGTTTACCAGCCACTTCCTGATGAGACGATTCTTGTAACGATAGATGTAGAATCGCTTTACACTAACATTCCACATCAAGGTGGTCTGGAATCCGTCACAAATTTTCTTGAAACAAGGCCAAATAATACTAAACCTTCAACAAACTTTCTAACCGCACTCATTTATTTAATTTTAACAATGAATAATTTCAAATTCATGGATCAGAACTAACTCCAAATAAAAGGAACGGCGATGGGTACTCGAATGGCCCCATCATACGCCAAGCTTTTTTATGGGATTTGTAGAGCAAAATTTTCTTAAAACTCAAAATTTCCTTCCTTTATTGTGGCTAAGATTTATAGATGACATTTTTGTAGTCTGGAATCATGGTTTAGAGAAACTTCATCATTTACTTGATAGTTTAAATAAATGTTTATGTCTTAACTTTAATTGGAATATTAATCACAAAATCGTCAATTTTTTGTATTTTGAGGTTTTTCTAGAAAATCGTATTTTAAAAACGAAAAATACATGTTAAGGGTACTAATAAAATGAATTACCTACATTACAGTAGCTACCATCAAAATCATGTAAAAAAGTCCATTTCAAGAAGTCTTTCCATTAGAGCCAAATCTTATGTACAAACGCTTCAGATTTCAAAATTTACAAAAGCAAACTTACTAAAGCCCTTCCTAACAGGGGATACCCTAAAAAATTTTTGAACCGGCAGCTCAGACAACCAAAAAAGGTTACAAATATTCCAAATCACTTCAAAATGATCCTAAATTTATAAAAAAATTTTATCTATGATATTGTGCATTCAATAGAGTTATGAAAATTGGCTAGGAAATTAAAAAAACTCGCCCTTAACTGAGAAATTGTTGTCCAGGCCACCTAGAATAGTATTTAAGAGACCTAAAAATTTGAAGAATATGCTTGAAAGGCCCAAAATTCATGCTGGAAAAAATATGAAAATTTATTCTTTTGGCTGTGAACCATGTAATAAACCACGTTGTGGTATTTGAAAATTATGGATAAGCCGATCAATTCCAAAGTAGCGTCACAAACAAAACTTATCCAATAGCTGGTAAATTGGGACTGTACCTCCAAAAATTTCAATTTTACCAGCCAACTGTAGGTTTTGTCCCAAGGACTACATGGGCAAACCTCAAATTCTTTGCGGGTAAGAATGACCGGTCACCGTTTTTCTATCAATCACAAAGACGGCAAAAAACCAGTAGCCTTACACGCTATTCACCATAACAAAAGCTTTGAGGATTGTTATTAAACTCAAAGCTATAAGCAAAATTACTCCTTGTGAAACAGCTCTAGAAATGATTTGAATTTAAGGAATAATGAATTGGCACACCAACTGATATTAAAATCGAAACAACCATATGGACTTAAAATTCCCTAAATTATTGTTTTCCACTTGAATAATTAGATTGTGATACGCAAATTTACCTAAATTCAAAATTATATTATATTTATGTTATTATTGTTAAATTAACAACTAATCAAAACTTGTTTACATGTCAAAATTGTATTTACTTTTATAATGTTTATTATCAAGTGTTTTTCCTTTTGTTTGTTTATTTTATTCTGTGTACATTTTAGAAGTGTACTTGAAAAAGTTGTTAAATTACAACGAAATATCGTACGAAAAAATTGTAGTTTTCTTTTGAAACAGCTCTAAGAGACTATATATATATATATATATATATATATATAATATATATATATATAATATATATATATATATATATAGGCTATCTGTTTATAACACATATAAATACTTTAATATTCTCTTCGTATAGTATTTTTTGTTAATCGCTTGTGAAAATTATAAGAAATACAAAGTTCACCAATGTTATAATAAGTCTCTCATAAGACTTTTTTACAAGAGTGTAAAGCTGTGTGTTTAGTCAAAGCTGGCTGGATTAACGAGGCTGGTTTATGTTGGTCCCCGCGTCGTAACAAAGTGACAGACAGACTAGCTTGAGTTAAATACTTGTCGGAATGATTATTTTTGGTTTCAATAAGTCCGCAGACATGTTTTCGTTACGTCTTACATTAACCGCGTACTGAGATCAATACAGTAAAATTTATTGAGATTCTGTGTCATTGTAACTTTCGTTTTACTTTTTAGTATTAGCATATTGACTATATTTAAACCAAAAAGTTAAAACACCGGAATGTTTTTAATCCTTTGCAATGCCAATTACAAAGCATTTAGCGTTGAATTGTAATGATTAGACGTAATAGTAAAAATAATTGCAGGTATTTAAAGTATCGTGCTTGTTCTGCCTTGATTTAATACTTTATTAATATTTGATGGGTGATAAAATTTGTTTCAAATACAAGACATTAGCACCATCTTTGATAACTATTATATTAATATATAAGTAGATAATAATATTGGCGGTCCTAGCGCACTTTCGGAGCCGACCGAAAAGCAATGTAAAATACTGTTCAATGACCATAAAGGAAGCTGAGAAATAAACACAGCAAAATCTCAATTAAAAAATTAACCGAATCTACAGTCGTTTCGTCTCCAAAAGCGATCGGTCCCATTACTATCTACTCTGTGGAATGAAAAATTACCGAATCTGAGCTTCTACTTTCTTAAGCTGTGCTTTGTAAAAATGTTGTCAAATCTGCTACGAATAAAGGAAAAATCTTCGAAATCTTAATAAAATTAATCAATTTAAAACATTTTTACTAAAAACACATACTGTACTTTAATAAAAAATTTTCTACTAAATAAACAACATGAACTCACCAAAGTCTCTACAATTTCTAGCATTAAAACAGTGCAACAAAGATGAATTCAGTGAATTGCCGGTTTATTTTCAACAACAGTTGATCCCGTCTTCGATACTTTCCTTAAATGATACAGAATTCAAAGAAACTTGTAAAGTCTTTTGCAGAAAAAACGCCCTTAATGGAGTGTTTTACTATCGGCAAAAAAACTAAAAAAGAAGGGATTAATATTTAATATAATTACGAAAGATATTGAAAAGAAAGTAAAAAATAAACAAACAGAGAGTTTTCATCGTTTTTTTATGACATTTTTCCCATATTATACGTCCTTTCAAGATAATCAAGACTTAATTGATGAATTTCTTAGGAATTTTTTGTGAGTATCAAGATTTATCAACACAATTCTGTAAAGAGCATTATAGAATTTTTCTTATAGAATATAGCCACATTTTGTGTGAAACAAAACGTATTACTGTAGATAATATTCATGTGATTCCTATGAAGAAAAGACACCAACTATGGTTATAAAAAACAGTACTATGACGTGGGGAGGGACTGCAAGTTTTTAGAGTTAAGACTTTTTCTACAAAGTTAATTGTTATAATTTCTTTATCTTTAATAGTCTTCTTTCCAGTAACAACCAAGTGTAATTTTTCATTTTTGTTTAATTCTTAATCTTTTTCTCATCCAAAACAGTCAAAAATCTGTTCGGTAAGTGTACTTTACAATCTTCCAACTCGGAAATTATTGTAAACCCGAATTTATTCTTTCATTTCTCCAAATTCATGATTTTGTACTTCTTTTTTTCTTCTAATTCATTCAACTTCTTATACTCTTTAAAACTTGCATTCACCAATATCATTTAACTCTTTAAGAACTCCATTTAAATAGAAAAAATTCAAAGTCAAAAAGTGCAAAACCATTTCTTGGTCGACCTTTTCTCCTCCCTCTGTCTCTTTCTCTCTCCCTCTCTTTTTATGCCTATGACCCGATCACTTCTGCCGTTTATAGGCTAGGATCTATATTCAGGCTAGAGAGAGAGAGAAGAGCGAGATACGGTAGAGAAAATGGTTCCGGAATACGATCTGAAATACTTCTGAACTTGGTGTTTCTCCGCTATGGCCACTCGCATTGAAACAGTTCAGAAGTAAACTTCCTAACCGACCAAACCGAATTCGCGGACATATATACTCAGCAACACAATACAACAGCCCATCGAGAAAGTAAAAATTTAAGAAATTAATTTAAAATATAATTTGAAAATTCACAAGTAACAAAATGTACGCATATTTAAAATAGGTAAAATTATCTAACATTTTGAAAAAGAAAATGTTATAATAGTAAACGGAACACAATTTTTATTCTTAAAAGCAAATCTGCATTACGACATTTTAGTTCCGAAAGATTGCGCTGTGTGTATCAATGACAGTCGAGGTTGCTACTACAGACCGACCATCACGATAAAACGCTTCGCCTGCGTCATATCCGTAGTGATATCACGCCGTGTAGGCGCAATCGTTTTGGTTTACAAGCACCATTTAGTTAAATACATTTTTCTATCTAAATGGAGCGCGAAAAAATATCATGTCCGTTCTGCAAAAAAGAAATTTTAAGAAAAAACTATGAAATTATTTAAGACAATGGGCTAGAGAAAATAAAATTGCCGATCACGAAAACATGTTTAATATTGAGAAATTACGTGAATTAAAGAGAATTTCAAAGTTGAAAAGAAAATCTCGACCTATTTTTAATGATGAAAACTCATTCAAATGCTGAAAAGTTGGCATGGGGGTACTAACGATAAAAACCAAGTCTGAAATCATTGAAAACATTGATAAAACTCTTCACGAAAAACCTGAAAATATATAGATGTTGAAGTTTTATCCTCTGTGAAAGGTCTTTCAAGCAATACATTTTAAAGAATTTGAGCGACAATTTTATGTCAATTTTTCAAATATCTTTCAATTATGCGCCCAGAAATTAAAGATTTTAATAGAAAAATTTCAAGAAAATGTTAAAAAAAACGAAAGGTTATCTCTCTTTGGAATGTGAATACGAAGAACTTTAGTGAACGGTGAAACGCCAAACATGTCCAATGTATTTTACTATCAAAGCAGACGAAATCTTTTGACGTAAACGACTTTTTTACTAAGCAATTTAATAAATTAACACATCGAGAACAACGAATAATCCAAATAAAGGTTCCGGATGGACATTTAAAAGTTGTAAACAACTAGTTTTGAGCTTAACAAACACGAAATGATGAACGCAGGTAATATATCGATTTACCACAAGAGATCAAGGTAAAAAAAGCTTGTGTAAATATCAAAAATTAAAGATGACTTCTGTTTTATTTACTCTATCCGATGCGCTATTGAAAAACCCAAAAAGAGACTGGAACGTGTGAAGCAATACGAGAAATTTTTAAATGACGAAATATTTTCAGGTTTTTTAGTATTCCAATGTCATTTAAAGATGTAAAGTTGTTTGAAAAACGAAGCTACAATTCCAAGTATAAGTATCCAAAAATGTCTATTAATATCTATACTTATGATGAAAAAACTACATATTGTTCCCTTGCAAATTTCAGAAATATATGATGCAGAATTAAATATTGATCTACTGTATGTAAAAAATGAAGAAACATCTCATTATGTTTTGATAACAGATTTAAATAAGTCGTTTTCTCTCAGTTATCTAAGCATGAACCAAAAAATTTCTATGCAGAAGATGTTTAAGCCATTTCTACAAATCTGGAGATTTAACAGATCATTTAGAAATTTGCAAGCAAATGAAGTTTGTAAGCCAATTATGCCGTTTTCAGGTCAAAAACTAAATTTACTAATTATCAAAAGAAGTTTAGCCATCCGTAGTTATTTATATGGATTTTAGGGGCATATTAGAAAAAATTCCGACATGCAAGAACAATCCACAAAGATCGACTACAACCAAGAATCAAAAACACATTCCTTATGGATTTACTCTATATTTAGTGTCGAATGTGACCATCGCAATGTACCAAACCTATTTTGTTATAGAGCAAAAAATGAAGACGATTTGCCTAATTTTCCCTGCAAAATTGTTTGAAGAACTTAATAAATTATCGAAATACATAGCTAAAAAGTATAATTCTAAGAATAAAAAACCTATGAAATTGATGAAGAAGAAGAAATTTCATACCAAAATGCAAACGTTTGTCACATCTGTGAAGGGTCTGCTTATGATGTTGGGTCAATTTCAGTATGGTTTTACTCCTGATAGTTGGAAAGATAAGAGTTATAATAAAGAAGAGATCTTTGTCATTTAACTGGCAAATTTAGAGGAGCAGCTCATAGAGTTTGCAATGTGAATCTAAAGTTTCCTCAAAATATTCCCAGTTTTCTGTCACAATATGAGTAACTACGATACTCATTTGTACATAAAGAATTGGCGAAACAATATGGAAACGTTGATTTGATTGCAAAACAGACGAAAAATATATAAATTATTCTGTAATTCTGGATATGGCTATGAGTTTGACAATGATTAAACCTAGAAAATGTATAAAGTTCTCTTTCGTAGACACATTTAGATTCATGGCCTCGTCTATTGAAAAGTTAGCTAAAAACCTCAAGAAAGAAGACTTCAAACATACAAATCATTTTATACAAGATGGTCTGAACGCAATTTAGAAAGACAACCAAAATGACGAAGAAGAAATCTTTAAAATTCTATCTGGAAAAAGAAATTTTTCCCCTATGAATTTATCGATAGTATTGAAAAACTTGATTACACAGAAGAGCTGAAAATTGAAGATTTCTATTCACTTTGACAGATGAGAGCATATCTGAGAAAGATTATCAACATTACTTGAGCGTTTGGAACAATTTAAAATTAAAAATCTTGGAAATTACTCTGATTTGTACAATATCCAAGATGTTTTATTGCTTGCTGATATATTCGAAAATTTCAGAATATTTGCTTAAATTGCTATAAACTTGATCCGGCCAATTATCTAACAAGCTCCAAGTCTCGCATGGGATGCTATGTTAAAATTAACGAAATTGAGCTTCCAAATGATACACGATTACGATATGTTTTTTAATGATTGAAAAAGGTATTCGTGGAGGTATTTCTCAATGTATTAAGCGATATGTGAAAGCAAATAACAAATATTTGAAAGATTTCGATAAGACAAAACCTGAAAACTATTTACTTTATGTCGATGCAAACAACCTTTATGGTTATGGTCTTATGCAAAAAAATGCCGTATAGTGATATAAGTGGATGGATCCAAAAACATATACAAAGAAGAGTGGAAAGAAACAATTTTGGAACTCACTGGTGACGAAAACTAGGCTATATTCTTGAAGTCGATCTTGGATATCCAACAAATTTACACGAACTCACAAGGATTTGCCTCTTGCTCCTGAACATTATAAAAATAAGTTGTGCACCACTCTATTAGATAAAACTGAATACGTTGTTCATTCGAGAAATTTGAAATTCTATCTGGAACAAGGAATGGTGTTAAAACATGTGAATAGAGTGATAGCATTCGATCAGAAGCCTTTTATGAGAAAGATTACATTGATTTTAACACAAACATGAGAACCAAAGTACAAGTGACTTCGAAAAGGACTTTTATAAGCTGATGAAAACTCAGTTTTTGGAAAAAGTATGGAAATGTGCGAAATAGATGTGATATTAGACTAGGAAATGAAGAATTTTCAATGAAACAAACTAAGAAAACAAATTTCAAGTGCTTTAGTATCTTTGACGACAACTGTATAGCGAGTCCATGTTCAAACAAAAGGTTAAATTTAACAAACCGATCTACATAGGATTTTCAGTTCTTGACCTATCAAAAATTTTTAATGTATGAGTTTTATTACGATAAATTAAAGAGTTTGACCCAGATTTGAATCTGTGTTACATGGATACAGACAGTTATTTCCTAGAATTGAAACAGATCCTTTTAAATTATTAAAGAAAATATAGATGACTTTGATACAAGTGATTATCCAAAAGATCACGAATGTTTCACTACTAAAAATAAGAAGGTAATAGGGAAATTCAAAGAGAGTAAATAGCGAATTTTTAGAAGAATTTGTGGATTGAGATCGAAAATGTACTCGTACAAGTATCTAGACAAAAATCCAGTTAGGTGTAAAGGATTAAGAGAAGCATTGTAAATAAAACAATAAATATCGAAAAACTTGAAAATGTTTGTTCGAAGATAAAGAAGAATTTAGGGAAAGGGGACAGTAATCAAAAGCTATAAACATGAGTTGTACACAGTTACCATAAACAAGCTGGCACTGAACGCTAAAGATGATAAGAGAATTGTCCTAGAAAAATAAGATCGATACAGTACCGTATGGATATAAAACAGATATTTTAGAAGAGTTAAATAAACTTGGAAACTTTGATATGTAAATGGAAGATGATTTAATACATTGTCACAAGTGTAAGAAAAAAAAACGAAAAATATCGATGCTAAGATTGTTCAAACTCAAAACGGATTGTATAGAATTGCAGCAAAATGTTCAAAATGTAAGACAAATAAGAGTAAATTTATAAAGAATCCAAATGAAAAACAAGTAAAGAAAGAATTAAAGAATAAAGAAGAAATAGAGATTGAAGCTAGAGAAATTCATGCACCAGTACGAAAAAAGTTTAAAAAGAGAAAAATTATAACTTTAGGAATTGACGATTTATGGGCAGCAGATTTAGTAATAATGTCTAACTATTCGGATCAAAATGATGGATTCAAGTATATGTTAAATGTTATTGATACTTTGTCAAAATATGCTTGGTCAAGAGCTATCAAAAGAAAAACGGTAAAAATGTTTCAAAAGCCTTCGAAGATATAGTAAAAGACGCGATAAAGATCAATCACAAACCACCAAATCTACTTCATACAGATAAGGGTTTAGAGTTTAAAAAATAAAGAATTTAACGAAGTTTTGAGAAAATACAACATTAAGATTTATCATACTGAAAACGAAGAGAAATCAAGTATTGTAGAGAGATATAACAGAACTCAAAATGAAAGAATGAAGGTTCTTTTTGAGATTAATAAAAACTTTAAATGGATCGATATTCTTTCAAGAATCGTAAAGAAATATAACGATACTGTTCATAGCACAATCAAAATGAAGCCTAAAGACGTAGATAAAGATGCAGAAAAAGAGTTATTAGAGTCGGTTTTTTAAGTATGTTCCACCAGAAATTCACACGAAAACTAAATTTAAAGTCAATGATTCTATGTAAGAGTTGTTAGTACAAAAACAAACATTTACGAACAAATATAAGAAACAATTGGTCATGAGAAAGAGAAAATCTTTGTGATTTATCAAATTAATATAAGCACAGATTCTGTAACTTCTAGTATAAAAGATCTTAATTAATGAAGAAATAACCGGAAAGTTTTTATGAATATGAATTGAGAAAGTCAAAGCTATAATTTTTTCTATATAAATGGTAGTCTCAAAAGAAATGTACAAAAGTGTCAAAGAATTTAAGGATTTTGAAGCCTTTTTATAAAAATAAGAATAAAAAAGAAGGTTTAGGGTCTTATGCTGTAAGGATTGTCGTAGTAAAATATGTGAGAGAATTATACGAAAAAATAGAAAAATTCACTTTAGAAGAGAAAAAAATGTTGCGTTTGTTAAAGAAAATTAAAGAATATTTCAGAATTTCACAAAACAGGCATTATAGTTAAAGATAAAAAAACAAGCTTTTTGTAAGGATTGTGCTTAGAAGAAATTTTCCGAGAAAGACCAAAATAAACCGACTCATTGCGAATGTGGATGAGTTCTTCAATGTTTACATAGTTATGCTAAACTTTTACAAAACAAAATATCATTAAGTCAAGAGTTTTTAATAACATTTAGTAACATTTTTTCAATCGGTGTAATAATTTTTTCTATATAAATGTGAGTCTCATAAGAAAATGTACAAAGTGTCAAGAATTTTATTAAGGAAAAGAATAGAAAAGACTGTTATTGTAAGAGATTATATGATAAAATGGAAACAAATTAAACTTTAGAAGAGTATAAGTGCCTACTTTTGTAAAGAAATTAAAAACATTTTCTAAATTTAATAACTGGCAGTATAGTAAAGATAGAAAAGATGCTCTTTTGCAAAGATTGTGCTAAAAAAAATTTTCAGCGAAAGTTATAAAAACGAAATGCCCTTGTGGGAATATGAAAAAAAGAATTCTACGATGGTTACCTAGTTAATGCTAAACATTTACAAACAAAATATATAATAATTCGAGAGTTTTTAGTAAAATTTAGAAACATTTTAATCGTGTAATTTAGCTTATTCTATAAATCAGTCGAGATTCTGTTCATATTTGTAGTAAAT
The DNA here is from genome assembly GCF_021130785.1 of Homalodisca vitripennis. Classification (NCBI taxonomy): domain Eukaryota; kingdom Metazoa; phylum Arthropoda; class Insecta; order Hemiptera; family Cicadellidae; genus Homalodisca; species Homalodisca vitripennis. The sequence goes on from NW_025776690.1 coordinate 14,718, forward strand.
ATGATTTCCGTTGTATAAAATATTTAAAGTTTCTTTCATTTGGTTGGTTTATAGATTTATTACTATTTGGATCACCTTGTCTTAATAAAATTTCCATTTCTGGGTAATCAATTTCAAGTTCTTTCAATCTTTTAGGTATTTCTATCTCTTGAGCTCTGATAACGTAATAAGGGTATTCCCACATGTGATTCTTCTTAATTATTACAAAAACATGGTGTTTTTTCTTAGCAAAATCTTGAACAAAACATGGTCTGGTTTCATTAAGTCAATTTTTTACACTTTGTTTTGCAGATTATTTCCCGTTTTTATTTCCATCTTTAATTTGCAAGTGTTTAACTTCGTACTCTAAATATTTAATCTTGTTTTAAAGTTTGTACTCACCGAAAATTTACGAAAACTTGCAAAAACTTCTTTTGTAACCCACTTTTTAAACAATTTCGATTCTAGGGCTTATTAGATCTCAAAATTAAAGAATATAAACCAAGATTTCATTAACGAAAATGTATGTTTTTTGAATATTTTCTCGAGGGTTTATGGGGATAGACTCCTGTAATTTATACATTCAAAAGTTGTTTTATCCGTCATTATCGACATTATTTATGATAGCTTGGCCTCGTGTTTTCATATTTCTAAAATTTCTGCAAACATCTTTTGCTGTTGAACCAAAATTCGTTATTTTTCGTCTAACAATCGTAACAAAATTTCTGTATTATTTAATTTGGGAGTTGATTATTGGAGTAGGTCTACAAATGACTCCATTTAGAGTAGAAAGAAAATTTAACTAGTAATTTTTATTTTGAGTGTAAAGTCCAGATTCATTGTTAAACGCAGTGTTTTTTTCGAAAGTTTGAAGGTCAAGGAACGATTCGTTCCCCCCTTGATTCATCATTCTTTCGACAATCTTTAATATATTGTTGTTCTTTACTTCTCATTATTTAATAAATTTCCCTCAGGAGTCTTGAATAGTCAGAAACGATTTTTTGAATTCTTTTAATATTTTTTCTAATAGGAATAATAATCGATTTCATTCGGTTTTTCACATGATTTTTGATCCATAAGCATACATTTGGGAAAAAAGTGTACAAATATTTCAGATTTCTTGTGTAACATGTTCGGTATGATTTTCAAAAACTAGGTTCAACTCGAGATTGCAGAGCACTTCCAATTACATCGAATACGGTCTAAATTTTGGCGTTTTATTTCCTAAATATACCATGATTTGGCCTCAATAGTTTCTTGAACAAACCCTAATAAATCTACAATAATTGCTGAAAACATTATTATAATGGTGATTTTATTTGAATTTTTTTAGAGAGATATTTTTTTTGCATTTCAAACTTGTTTTCGTCAAATTTTAAAGATTTATCTGTTTGTTTGAAAGTTTTCAGATAATTTTTTAAGGGAATTTTTTATTTTGATCGAAAGTATAATAGCCTTTGTTTAAAACCAATAATATTTTGTTATGATTTCTTCTCACTAAATCCTATACAATAAGGAGAACTTTCTATAATATTTATTACAAAATTGTCAGAATAAAAACCGCTTAACCGGATGAAATAATTTTGATTGGCTGGTGCCAGGTATGGTGGTGTTTAACACACTTCCTCTAATTGAATAGAGAGAGTATGTTCCAAGTTTAACACTAATTTTAGAGATTTCTGAAGTACAACTTGAACAGCTTCTTTTTCCGCTTATTTAAATGGAGAAATTTTTCAAAGCAAAAAGATCAGATAAAACTTCAAACGTTTGAAAGAAAAATAAGAAAGATCAACCAATCAGTATTGTTAATTGGTTGGTTCAAGTGGATGTGGATAATATACAACCTTTATTATTGGTTGTTTTTATCTTACTTTTGGGTGATTCCTTTGAGTCACATTGGTGTATGTTTTTAGTAAAATCTTTAGAACTAGACGCATACAAAAAAATTACAACAAAGATTTGAGATAATTATTGAGGGGGAAAAAAAATTCAAGCAAAAAGGTATCACATTTTTATAATGCTTCCGTGGACCATAGTTCACTTAAGCAGAATGTAAACCAAAATTCTTTAATCGTTTTCGATGATTGCTATTTTAGAAATTCAAGACGTTATTAAGGAATATTTCGTAATGTCTCGTCACAAAAAATATCTCTTGTATCTATCTTTCTCAATGCCTTTCAAAGGTTGATAAACAAGTTATAAGAAATAACCTGAATATGTTGTGTATTTTTAAGCAAGCCGCAGAGGATCACTATTCGATGAAAGTATGTATAACAATTATGTGGGATCTGATATTGAGTTTTAACCACTTTATTGAGTTATGTGATAAAATTTGGAAGGAAGACTACGGATTTTTAACTATTAACCCTTCCAACGCGGCTAACGCCTAAAGACGCGGAACTGCCGATGCTTTAAACGCGGATTACGTCTACAAACGCAAAAGCTTTACTTATGAAATGGCGAAGAATTAGTTGTTAAAACTTCCGTAAGAGAGCAGATCGATGTTCCTTTCGACTGTCGGGACTAGACAAAACGCTTTGTCACCGTTGGTGGACTTTGTAACGGTATCTACTCGGGTTGAAAGCAATCGCCGCCATTTTTTGTATGGCCTGTGACGCGGCATACGCCTACAGACGCGTTCGTTTCATTCAGCTGTTTAACTACGTGTGTGTTGGTCGTATGTTGGTTATATTGTTAAACAAAGTGTTTTGAATCAGTCCGTTGTAATTCTTATACGATTCTTCTAAAATTGTTTTTACTAACATTTAGTATAATTTTGTGTTATAATGGCTAATCCAGATGATCCAAGTTTTGACAAATGAGCGCATTTTTGGTATATTATGTGTAATATTTTTTTTAATTATTTGTATTTTATACCAGTTTCACCATACAAGTCCAGTTTATTTATTCTAAATAAATAAGGTTATTAGTACAATATTTGTTTCATTTCCCTTGTAGGCTATCTATAAATAAGTTTGTGTTGAATTTTCACATTATTACATTTCAAAATCTTATACTGAACTTATTTATTTTATGTACTAATTATACAGGAACTTCAGTTACAATTTACTCATTATAAATAACCTGTATAAATATAATGTAATCTGTCAAACAAATAGTGTTGCTATGTACATTATCCTGCAATGCAGTTTATTCAAAATTTCAAATATTTTCGTGCGTATAAAATTTTCAAAAATATGTAATAATACATGTTTATTATTTTTTCTTATTAAGGTAATACCAAGGTATATGAAACAAAAATTAGCATTGGGAAATTTAAAAAAAATATTTTTTTATGTCTTAGCGTTTGACAGTAATTTAGATCAGCGCTTTAAGGGTTAATCTAACTTTGAAGCCTAAAAATGGTAAATATCTGAATAATTTTCTAATATAAATGCTGTTCAGTGGTCTACTTGATAAAATATTTGTTACAATTATTTTTTATTATCTTTAATTTTTATTTACATTATGAAAATAACAGAAAAACGGTAAATCTGTTCACGTTCCACGTTCACGTTCATGTTTCACGTTCATGTTTCACGTTCATGTTTCACGTTCGTGTTTACGTTTCACGTTCATGTTTTACGTTCGTGTTTACGTTTCACGTTCGTGTTTCACGTTCGTGTTTCACGTTTCCACGTTCCACGTTCACGTTTTTACGTTCCGTGTTCACGTTTCGTGTTCACGTTTCCACGTTCCACGTTTACGTTTCAAAATTTTCCTAAATAAATGGCGAACGTAACTTCAGAAGAAGCAAAAAAACTTGATCAAATAGAAAAGAAATTAATCAAAGAATTTAAAGAACAGATTCGAATTGATGAAAAAGAACAAGAATTTATTCAAAAAATTAATCAACCTGTAACATCTGCAATAAAAAATGTTGAGGGCAAAATTGAAAAATGTTTTAAGCGATAATCAAAATTTGATGAATTTGGTTCCAGTTTGTACGACAATTTGCTGATATTTCGATACCAGAATCTGAGTTTGAATTGCCAAAATTACCATCTTCAACACCATTTAGACCTCGAATCATTGAAGACTCTACCATAGTTGAACCAATAAGTCCTGGAACGACGGATATAATAATTGGTGAAATTGGTAGAAAATTCCTTCCTAGAGCGAAGGATGATAAATTTGGTTTGTATTGGGACAGAAAAAAGAAAAGTTTTATGATTGGAAATTTGCCCGTAAATTTTGAACATAATGACATAGTTATTAATGAAAAAATGTACGAAGGTACTCAGGGTTTATGGAGATTATTAACAGGCACTGATGTTCCAAAAGACGGTTTTATATTCTGAAGAAGACTTGAAAAAGTATACTGAAATGTTATGGAAATCTGATTCAATTTCAAAAAATAATGATCCATCAACTAAGAAACCAAAGTCAAGTAAAGGTAAAAAATATCTCAATTTGATTAAACCAATTTGGGGAAAAAAAGAATCGAAGGATCAGGTGTGAGAAAATAGTGATAATAAGATTGAATACAGATATATCGACGATTTGACAAAACTCGATGGAATTATTAATTATAATTTATGCTCTAGAAACAAGGCTGGGTGGGAAACAAACAATTTTTGCATACGAAACCCCCCCCCCCCCAGAAAGCGATTAAAGATTTAATTTCGAACAAACTTGATGAATTGATTGAAAAACCTGAATGGAATTAAATATTTTAAAGCGAGTTTTGCCAGCAATAAGTTCATCTATGATTGGAAGGTAGCGGACATTTTGAATGATGTTATCAACAATTTTACCTTTTGAATTACAACGTACCAACATGTATCCAGTATCTGGGGCAAGGCACAAAACTCGAAAAAAAGACTAAAAAAGAGGAGATCTTGGTATAAATAAGAATTAGACAAAGCTGCTATGGAACAACGATATTTTTTATTGCAAAACATAGAGACACATAATTCCAGACATAATTGCGGAATTTAAAAACTTTGCAAGATAAGGCAATGGATCGATTTTTTATCACAAAGATGCTAGTTTAGGTGAAAGATTTGTTGCACTTCCAACAGTTGGGAGCAATTGTTTTTGAAGAGAAAACTAGGCAGGAATGGGAATCGAAGAGAACTTGATATTTTAACTTTATAAATGGAGAGTGAACGTAAATTTCAGTATATATAATCAGAAAGAAAAAAATAAAATCCGCTTTTAAGAAGAAAATACCGTTAGTATTCAATTTAAATGTAGAGAGATCAACTAAAAAATGGCGGAAGATAAGATATGTTTAACTAATTGACCAATACAATAAAACTCAGAAAATAATAAGATAAAACACTATTAAAGGAACCAGAATAGAATTTTTCTTATAATCAGTTGACAGTGAAAGAACTCCATAAAAATGTTGGACTTTTGAAAGATTTCATTAAGATTTTATGGAGAAAAATTTTCCAGTTGTAACCTAAAAATGTTCGTTCACCTCTATGTTCGTAAAAGCTGCTCCAATCGTTCATAAAAGATGTGCTGATTCCTATCTGTTTCGAAAACATTTTAAATTGGTTATATAAAGAGTTGGAAGATGTTACAGGTATCTGGATTTAGAGCGAAAAAAAACTACTTGAATTTACGTGAAATCAAAAAACATTGCAAAAAAAATTTAAACCTTTAACATTCGGGGGGAATTGCAAGAAAATCTGCAAAAAAAAAATATTAAACATTTTAGAGGAAATCTTCAAATGAGAGATACAATTACTGCTGCAAAAAAGTTAAGGAAAATTTGAAAAGTGGGGCAATTGTGAATTTAGACTAGTTTATGGGAAGTGGAACGCATTGTGATTTCGTTATGTAGTTAGAATATGATATGGAATGCATGTTATTTAGATTTCGTATGGAAGGAATTGAGGACAAAACACCTATAGAATTGAAGTATCAAATATTGTAAAAAAAATCAAGCGTACTACTACAATGATTCTCAGCATTCAAAGGGACTATAAAGATCCCCCAATTTGTGGTCATTTAGTGTTTTTGTTTTGAATGAACTGAGTACTGGTAAAGATTTTAAAGAAGTTGTTAACAAATTATTACTTAATAAATATGGATTCACAAAATATTTTTGACGTATTTGGAACACAAATTATTCAAAATGTAGATAATAGTTTGAAATTTTGATAGTTTGAGAAATGAGTTTGATAACAAGTTAGAAAATGTATTACAAAACCTTCCAGATTCAGATATGTTTGCTGTCGAGATTGAAGATTTTAAAGCAGAATATGATAACAAACTTGCAAATTTCATGAGTTCAAATGAAGTTGCTGATAAAATAAAAAACATTGGAAAAAGAAGTTGATGATGGTGTAAAAAAAAAATTTTTTACCAATTTAATGTCTCATATCGAAAAAGCTGATAAAATTACTGAAGCGATCAAAGTTGAAAAGAATTATGTTAGTTTGGCTAATAAAAAAGAATTGTCGGTGTTCGACCTGGTATTGACAAACATGATGTTGTTGTTAAAGAACAAATTTTAAAACCTCTAAAATTATCAGAAAACATCGATATTGTTGATTTACATGATCCGAATGTTAAAAATGCCTTAGATTTTAAAGGAAAAGATTAGCAGTGTTAGTAAAGGAATTAATCCATTTGATGTTGTTGTAATGATTCAATTTGAAGATCCTATTAAAATGTTTAATGAACTCAACAAAATTAAATAGAGAATCATAAACATCAGGAAAAAGATTTTACAACAGAAAGCTCACTAAGAAAAAACTTGATTGAAACGAAGTAAAAGATTCAGTAGACCGATGTTGGTGAAATTAATGAAAAACTTACTAACTTTAAAGCAGTTCTTATGCTAAGTTTAGTTTACAGAATGCTACGGAAAACTTTTTGAGAATATATTGGCTCATAAAATTCTGTTTCCGAATACATATGATTCTAATCCTGTCAAATTTCAAAAATTAGAAGTAAAAAATTTAATAAGCTCTTCGAGGAAAATCTTAATATAATTTTTAGACAAACCACTTAAGATAACAGTATTCACATCAGATTAGGCGGCTAATGAATGACTAAAATTTCTCCTTATTCATACAATGGCGCTCATCACCTGATGTGGAGATGTAAAAAAAGAACTCTGCCAACAAATGGAATAAAATACTATGCAACACATCAATGGAGTCTTTAAGAGAATATCTGGAAAACTTGCTGATTGTAACTCTAAATACAGACCCAATATATAAAGAACCTTGAAATTTTTTCTTAATAAATAGAGATGGCGGGACAATAAAGTGCTTTCGGACCTTTTTTATATCGCAACACGAAAGAGATTTGCAAAAAAGACACATTGGGATGACATTTCTCAAAAATTATTAATTACCCATCGAACTATCAACGGAGATTATACACGTAAACAAATTGAATTGGTAATAGCACATTGCAAAATATCAAACTCTGTCCCCAGAGGTTCATTCAAGAAAATATACATTATCAATTAAAAGATCATATCGGTCCTGTTTCTTTGTCTCTATCAACAGCTTGAGTACACAAAGTGCTTCTTTGGATGAAAATAAAGACAATAACGCTTGATTGCGAAGCAATAATATATATAGCGTTTCACTATCCATGTGCAGATTTTAGTGAAATAATGTGACCGAAATTGCAAAATATTTCAGGAAGAGAATCCCGAATAATGACGAAGTAGATCATTAAAAACATGACTCTCAAAAATGACATCAAATTTATATCTTATTTCTTAAAAAACAACGTACATCAGATCGATGAAAATATGATATCTTTCTTATACACAATCCAAAAAGCACGATGTTTAAAATTTCTAAATCTCATTCTTCTTATTAAAATGGCGGACTCACAGAAAATATGCTCGTGATATTGAAAGGGCGGACTTTTAAAGAAATTCCTATCCAATTAGTAAACAACATTTTGAATGAAACCCGAATAAAAGAAACTGAGTTTAATAATATTGATTTTCTGGAGATAATTTTTGTCGCCTCGTCGTAAACTTCCAGTTTTATATTTCCTGGAACTAGTTAACTACCAAAGATGGTCAAGCATACCCATCTTGGCAACTGATAATGTTAGATAAATCGATCACTCTTCTTATAGCCGGTTTTTTACTTTCCTAAGATTGGAACGGTAAGAAAAAGCACAATAAATTGATAGAAGAAGTCGAAAACTTTGGCCCATTAACGCCAAACAATTAAAGGAACAAATTTCCGTATTCAAACAGTGAATGCTTATTTTCTCCAAACTACTAATGGCTTTGAACTCAAAGATTTTAAATTTGGTCAGTTTATCTTGAAGCAGCTGGAAAATTTAAATCTCATTTGGCATTAGGATTTATTTTGAAAATGTTACTATTTGCCAGCAATTTCATAAAGGATGATTTTATAATCTAAGTTTTATAAGAGCAGAAAAGCGAAGACGAGGTTGACAAGCATGTCTGAAGACTGCACCAACTACCGTCGGAAATGTTATGCCTGTTGATACGGACACAAATAACACATTACGAATTTTATTTATTACAGCAGCCAAATGATGGAATTACATACAAACCACCCCAGAGAACAAATCTAGGTTAGACATCGCGATGAAATATACAAAAAGTCAACAACAATTATGTTTAATTTTCTAGATTGGCAAATCCATTGAACACACAAGGCCCCAACAAACCGTATTTCCTTCCTGGAACAACTTTAATTTCGTCCTTCGAATTTACAAATAATGTATACCGAAATACCACCAAAAATCCTTAATCCAGTTACTTCAAATCACCCAAACAATCGTATATACCCACTAGGTTTTCAACACAGGATAGACAGAAATAACCAACATATCCACAAGTCACAAAAAAATCTCCCTACAACCTGGACAATCAAAAGTTTGAATACGTCCTGGATGTAAACAAAATATCTGAGTCAAAAACTTTGAACGGTTCTATAATTATCTCCCCATGATGAATATCACAAAATCAAAATTTAAACATTTCCGGAGGTCTTCTCAGACTCAATGTATCAGATGTATCAAGATTCTTACCAGAAAGTTTACTGTAAATAATAAGGAAATAGATAATTACTAATCCTAAAATGCATTTTTTAGCGAATCACACACTAGTTATAGTCATTGAATACACCAAAACCAAACGAAGTAAAATAAAAAAATATGAAATAAATATTTCTGGTTCAAAAACACCGATATAACTAAAATACCAATATGGATTTTCAAACACAAGCTGTCCTACAAACGCGGATTTGTTATTGTTCGGATAGTGAGGTTCTTCTGAGGAAATTTTTATCTTTTTTAGCCTATGATGTGATTAAGAACGCATCATTAGAAGAAATTCAGTAGTTAATGATGTTCATATTATTCCTTTTCACATTTTCATCTCCCTTCTCCTTCTCTAAAAGACTTCAAAAATATACTCCTTCTCGTCGCTGGATGAAAAATTCCCTCGAAAATCTTCGATTTCACTTTCGAAATACTCTTTTTGTAATTCATAGCACACAAAATAATACTACAATAGTTGTACAATAGAATGACAATGCTTGATTATATCTATCATGTTTTGTACCAAATGTTAAAACACATAAAACATATTATGTGCTGATAAATTTATAACCCTCGGCAGTCTTAGTTTTCCATAATCTCCATTTATATTAAAAAAAAAAAATCTTATTGTTGTAATATGGAAGAGTAAAGATCTGCCAAACTGTTATCACAGTGTTAAATAATAGAGGAAGAAATTATTTGATAATAGATATTTAGTTTTGTAGAGATTGTAATTTTAATTTTTGTATGAAAGACCTAAAAACTAAGAAATTTCGAAATAGAACTAACACATTTGAATAATCTGCTTACAAATTTGCAATATTGAGGTAAAAAACCAAACACAATTTGTTACAGAATTTAGAAAAACAGAATAAAAATTTTTACTTATCTTCTTGGAAACCGTTGAGAAAGAGAATTATTTTCCATTTCTAAGAATACATTAGGTTTGTAGGTATCGATACCACACGTTTATATTAATAGAAAAAAGATATTACCTGTATTTTTTGTAATTATCTAGATAAGAGATTTGTTTAATGATTTTTTTGAAGCCAGAAATCCTCGATGATTTTTTATAGTACCATTTGGGAGAAATAAAAACGAAGAAACCACGTGAAAAGAATGCGTGTTTACTCACAATTCTCACCCGACTTTCTTCTGCGCGAGAAGTTTAGCGAATTTCATTTTGTTTATCCTTCTTTGAATTTTTTCTATTTTAAAAATGGAGTTCTTGAAAGAAGTTAACTGATATAGGTGAATGCCAGTTTAAAGAGTATGAAGGAAGTTGAATTATAATTAGAAGAACGCAAAGAAGTACAAAATCATGAATTTGGAGAAAATGAAAAGAGAAATTCGGGTTTACACTAATTGCCGAGTTGGAAGATTGTAAAAAAGTACACTATACTCGTGATCAGATTTATGACGTTTTTTGGATGATAAAAAGATTAAAGAAATAAACATAAATGAGAAAATTACACTTAGTTGTTACTGGGAACAGCAGACTATTAAAGATACATATAAATATAACAATAACCTTTGTAGAGATAAAGTTCTTAACTCTAACACTTGCAGGGTCCGCTCGCTCGTTCCTTTCCCACGTCCTTCAATAGTAAACATATGTTTTAAGATAACCATAGTTGTTGGTCTTTCTTCATAGGAATCACAAGGAATATTTATCTACAGTGTAATAGCGTTTTTGTTTTTCACACAAAATGTGGCTTAGTATTCTATAAGAAGGAAATTCAAAAGAAGCTCTTTAATGTAATAGTGTTGATAAATCGTTGATACTTCAACAAAATAAAGAATACCAGTCATGAACTCTACATCAATTAAAGACTTTATAAAGCATGTGCATAGGACGTCAAAAAAAGGGAAAAATGTCATAAAAAAAACGTATTGAACAACTCTCTGTTTGTTTAATTTTTTACTTTCTTCTTTTCAATAGTCTTAATCTATGTAATTATATTTTAATATGTAATCCCTTACTTTTTTTAGTTTTTTTTATGCCGATAGTAAAACAACTCCATAAGACGTTTTTTTTTTTTCTGCAAAAGAGCTTTACAAGGTTTCTTTATGAATATCCTGTATCATTTAAGAAAGGTATCTGTGAAGACGGAATCCACTGGTTGATGAAAAATAAACCGGCAATTCACTGAATTCATCTTTGTTGGCAACAGTTTTTCTATTAAGAGAAAATGCTAGAAAATTGTAGAGACGTTGGTGAGTTACAATGGTTGTTTTATTTAGTAGAAAAGCAAGTTTTTTATTACCAGTCCAATGTGAGGATTTTTAGTAAAAAATGTTTTTAAATTGAATGAAATTTTCTGTAAGAATTCGTGAAGATTACTTTCCTTTATTTCGTAGCAGGGAATTTGACAAGACATTTTACCAAGTCGAACAGGGCTATAAGAAAGTAGAAGCTCGAGATATTTCGGTATTAATTTCTTTCATTCCACAAGAGTAATTAGTGAATAGTAACCTAAATCGGCATGTTGAGACTAACGACTGTTAGATTTCGGTTAAATTTTCATTGAGATGTTAATTATTTTCGTATGCTGAGTGTTAATTTCTCCAATCCTTTATGGTTACAGATTGAACATCATTTTTTACATTGCTTATTTTTTTTTTTTTCGTGTCGGCTCCGAAAGATGCGCTAGGACCTGCCATAATACTTATCTGACTTGATATAGTATATAGTTCTATAGTAGTGATATAAAAGTTATAGTTTATGATATATATATTATATATATTATATATATATATATATATAATAAATACATTTACATATTTATATATAGCATATATAGAATATTTACATATTATATTATGATATTAGCAAATATAGATAGCCACAACAGAGTATTATATAGATATACTTATAAAGTATATATAAAAATATATATATATATAAAACTTAGTTCTCTATGATTTATTCGGTTTCACTTTATTTGGATTTTAAAACAATTACCCTCTCCAATGAGTTTGTGTTAATATAATATATAATGAGTTGTTAAGCATTTTTTCCTTATATTAGTTAAAAGAAAATACATAGTAAATTCTTAAACATTACACGTCACATTTTGAGAATCGCTTAACGATGAATCAAAACCAAAGAAAAATGTTCTCGCTACACTTTACGGAATGTTTAATCTACAGAACTATTGTATACGCAGTTCATTAGCATTCCCTTTAAATACATTTATGTTTGGAAAAAAACTGTTTTCAAATAGGAAAATAATCTTTCAATTATATTCATTTGAATATATTAGCAGTAATTTTAAAAAACGTATAACCGTGTTTCATCTTGGCTCTTAACCGTTATACCAAGTAAAAATTTTATAAATACGTTTTATTTTATATAGCTTATTAAATATCTTTACCTCTATATAATATGACCATATTGAGAGATTATAACAAAAGCGATTTAAAACTCTTTATGTTGTTTCTCAGCTAAAATGGGTGGACAGCTAATTTTAATTTCTCAATGATTCTTCCCCCTTGAGAGCGTCGATAGCAAGGTAGAACAGAGTCAATAATAATCCTGATCAGTTGCAACTTACTCTTTCATCAGTATTCCTGATTCATATTCCTTTTGAGTTTTTTATTTCGTCAATATTTGTAAATCTAACAAGAGAATTAGAGTTTTACTAAACGTCTCAGGCTAGTTTATCACAGGAAAAACTGCAGTAAAATACAAATAAATAATCCCGTTTTGAAGTACAGTTAAAGTGTATACAATTAATATATTCACATAAAAACGTATGAAGACACCACATATCACACCTATACGACTTTTTTGTAATTTATTAAGATTTAAATATATCATTAAGGATTATTGTAGGGTTAATAAACGTTTTTTTTTTTTTCGTATATAATAAGGATATTTTTTAATAATTAATTTTCGAACTAACCTTCTGGTGACTCACAGTATAAAAGATGTAAATGTATGCATCTGCAACATAAACAATTAAGGGACAATAATTTCCGACAGGAACCAATAAATTCGTAAACGGTTATTTATTTTTTTTTATTGATTTTTTTTGTTTTTTGTTTGAGTTTACCATTATAAAGGATGTGTAAAATTATAAATATTCTAAATAAAAAATTTTACAAACCGAGTTATCCAACAAAATAAAAATCACAAAATTGTTCCGTTTTCAAATTAATAACAATTTTTTTTAATGATAATACTAAACAACAAATAATTTATTAAATTTCATAAATTTATGGATAGAAGTGAAATAATGTAATATATGTTCGAAGTAGTAGAAGCTGCCCCCACTTGTCTAAGTATTATTTAACATGCTTTATGTTGGTGGTTTCGTAACAAAAACTGTATAGGCTCATATAATAATAGGCTATATGTGTTTTGTCAAATTTACGATTTTTTTGTCCTGCAAATTTATCAATGCTAATCATAATTTATAGTTTAAAAAAACCAATTAAAAAAATGTTCCACTAAAACCACATAACAGTGTGGTGTAACTTGCATGAAATCATCATACATCTTGTATCCTCTGTGAATATGAATCGTGATCAAGTAAAATTATCGCATAGTCTATAGATTGAGTTTATTCGCAAGATCTAGTGACAGATAAATTGTACAGACAGTATGTAACGTACAAAGTTTCCAACCGCTAAAGTGTGGCTTGACAATGTTAAAGGTACAGTGATAAACAAAACGGCTAAATGTAAACCATATTTGTATCAATCACAACATAATGCGAAAGACAACCATCAGCATTTCGCATATAAATAAAAGCATGGCGTTAGGACAAGATGGAACTAAATATCTTATTACCCATTAGCGGCCTTACGATAATATGACGGTATTTAATTTGGTCGGGGTGGTCAGGTAATTTTCCAAACCAAGCGTAGTAAACTGAGTGGGAAGAATTGTTATATATGAAAAACATCCATGTTTACATACTTAGCAAAAAATTAACAAAACCACATACCATCACGTTTATTATGTTAAATTGGAAAAAATGTCCACTGACAATTTATTATTGTTATTAACAATGTTTTATGATTGACATTTTTTTAATAGCTATGCTAAAACGTGCTAAAAAACACAATGTATCTTATAAAATTTTATAAAAGAAGTGGTATAAGATTAAAGCAGCATATACTAAGGTATAATAAAGTAATGATTTGAATAACACGTGATATGTGTTATTATAAAAAATATTTAAAAACCCGCATATAGCATTTTATCACTAGTATGAACAAGTTTAGAATAATATTTTAAAAATTATACACAATGATGAAAATTTATCAAATTTATACCCCTTAACCAGCAAATTATTAGAAGGTTTCGCGACAGCTGTGTCTAATTTTGGACATTGTGTAATAATGGCTCATTCTGATGGCTCTTCTGCACAATCTTGTATAGAAAATAATATTAGGATTTGGAAATTTATTTCATTGTAGCCTAGATAAATTTATCGCTGTCCCTTACTTCGACGAAAGCGATGAGATTCATTGTTAAATGTACAGTAAAAATATCATAAGAAGTTACCAAACATTGTGATCAAACAAAAAGTATCATCACCAATTATAACAGTTATTGGAAAATCAAACACAAATAGATTATCTAAACTTTTTTCTAATCTGTCTTGATAATTTTATGATATTTAAACACGTACCACTCTTCATTTTAATTTAAACATTTTAACCGCTGGTAGGTTTAGGTAATATCTTTTCCTTCAGTGATCTACAAATACTAAAATGAAAGTGACATTTATTTCTTTTGTCGTGATTTAAGGTTTATGTAATAGTGTTTGAAATAAGTGATATTTTGTATGAAATATTGTGTTTGGCATTGTTTTTGAGTGTTGAAAAAGAGGAAAATTTTGAATAGTAATTAGTTAAGACAATCTATTTTACTTCTTTTTATATTCTTTATGTCGTACGAATGAAATATAGTAAATTTTATTTTTCTCTGACACTTTTTTTTACTTCTGGGATGGTATTTAGGCTATTAAGAAAATGTACAACGCCTCTTAAAATTTAAGTTTGCTACATAAAGTTTAGTAGAATATTAAATTTAGCATTTTCTGCGATTATCATATATCACCAACAATTACTTGAGTATGATTATATTATATTATGAAGTACATTAGTTAAAGTATAATACAAATAGAATTTCAAGTTTGTCAGCACATTTTTACGTTATCTTTTAGATATGATCAAACAATATAGTAATAACTGCTTTAGAAAGGTAAGTACATTTTTATAACCCACTTATTTTACACATTCTTTATGTGTATTATCTAAATAAACTGGCCATTTTAGCAAATTTTAAATTTAACACATTCAAACATTTTATAAAAACATTTTCGTATTATTTTGTTACTAAGCAAGTAAACTGTTTGAGAATGATAGGTACTTCTTTGTAACACCACAACACATATTTATGTGATATCTATAAAAAGGATATATTATAGGCAAATTGACTTATTCAAAATTTACGTTTTATAAAAAAGTTTTTTAATTATGTCGAAAATTTACCGAAATTAAATATTCATATTTAAACAGTTAAAAAATGTTTGTATAGGGAAATACTAGCAAGTACACAAAATTTACACCATCACAGAAATTCTCGTGGTATGTGGTGTTACTCAATCACGTTTAAAACTATCATATTTGTTATACTTAAGTGTTTACATAATTTTTCTTAGTTTTCTATGGTTAACTTACATGTATGTTTAGGGAGGCTCCTATTTATTTTTATAATATCCCTCCGATCTACGCCCTACCTGGGGACTTCTAAAGTTTGTAAAAATCCTATAAGAAAAGCATTACAGCAAACAAAAAATTATTACTATGTGTGAACGGAAGGAAACTGTTTGGTGTAAACTTATTTTATGACAGGGAACAACCTTATGAATAATGAAATTAAGGTGTTATTATAGTTTTCTTTTAGAATATATAGCCTTTGGAAAGAAAGTAAATATATAAACTGGATAGTAACAACCAATTTAATGTTACTCGATTTGCTCTCGTCTCTTTTATGTCATGGCAATCACATCATCCTTTATGATTTTTATTTACTGTAGAACAGTGGTTCAGTTATCAAATGCTGGCATTGTGACTATATCATTTGTGTGTTAATTTACAAAATTTGGGTTTAATTTTAATTCTATATAAGGTATATAAGGTATCTCGTATAACATGTTGTGCAATGTAATGTATCTCGATGTAATTTATATTGTGCAAGGGACTGACACTTTTCCTGTCTTACGCGTTCGATAATGCTAACTTTTATACAATGAAATTAAACATTGTTTATTAATTTTATAATTTTATCCGGTTCTATACGACGGTATTAGCTAATGCTCTTGAATCCGCATGCGACTTCGGCCTGGACTTTCAAAGTTTTAGCAGGGATTTCTAGTTCACCGTGAATTATTTTTCAAATTCTGGGTTTGCCCTCTTTGCCTTCGATCTATAATATATCTTAAAAAGGTTTATATTTATGGCCCATTTAAATTTAATCCGGTAGTTTTTGCTACATAGTTTATTATGCCCTATTATACGAATAGAAAATATATAATTACATAAAGAGGTCTGAGAAGACTACTTTGGTGGGTTAAGTTGGATTTTTACAACTGTCCTTAAATATTTAGTCATAATATAATAGTAAAATTAGTCTTTGATACCGTTATTACATACTGAAAACGTACTGCATAATTAATGATATTATTATATATATATAATATATATATATTTATTTATATTTATATATATTTAAAAATATTTATTTTACTAAAAACGTTTTGTTTTTTTTACTTTTTTTTGTGGATAATGTCTTACTCCTATGCTCAACAGAGTTTGAAGAAATCGTTTTTAAATAAGGAGATATTGTTTAGTATTAAGCTTTAATTTTTATGCTTTTTTTTTTTAAGGAAATCTATGTTCAAATTTCAGTACAATTCGGTTTTTACGAGATAAAAATAACATGTCCAAACCAGGCACCGATTATATTTTTTATATTAAAAAAAATTAATAATTTGTAAATTAATTGATCTCATGTTGGGCTTTTAAAAAAAACATTTTTACACAGAATTTGGTTTATGAAAATTTAACAAGAATCTTGAAATAATGACATCAAGTTTTTCAAATAATTATATTTCGAGACTAGTGAGACATAGCTAGGAAAGAAATTTTGAAATAAGACTAGGGGCAAACCCAGAGACTCTAGAGAAAATCCATGTCAAAGATTTCAGTTATACAAATGGGTTTTTTTACCGAGATTAAATAACATGTCAAGCCGAGGCACCAATATAATTGTTATGTAATAACTGTAGATCAATAAATTACATTAAAAGTAGGATTATTCGCATTCTTCATTTTATTTTTTTTAACGAAACACTACTTTAACAAAATAAAAGATTTATATTTACAAAACATAATTCAATATGTATTTTAAACAAACTCAATTGGTTTGCTAAACCAAAAATTAGTACAGTTTATACCGTTACATACGTCGCACTTTCGTATGGTAAATAAACTCAGGCTAAACTAACATAAGTAGTAACAATGTTTACGTTTTACAGTGTTTTGGCAAAGAGGGCTACAAATTCCGGGGAAAGGCCTAAACATCCTTAGAGGCTTAACATCCATAAGACTCAGATAACAATGAGAAATCCACAGTCTTGGGATAATTAATGGGGCCAAAACCACTTCCATTCAAAAAATTCCCCATTCATTGGTAAGTATAGCTCGATTTGAGTGTAAGTGAATTTAATTTAATTTTTATATCTTTTCATAAAATACATCCTTCGTAATAGTTAAAAGTTTTTAAAATTTAATTCAATTATAATTATAATATTAATAAAAATAAATTTAGAAATAAGAGTGATTATCAAGGACGAAACTGACTAAAACTTAAGCATAAGAAAAATGTTTAATACTTGCGTACAGGTATTAAACCATAGGTACAGAAACAGGTACTCAACAACATAAAAGTGTACATATGCATATAAAATTATTTTTAAATCAATCAGTATACATAATTAAACTATTAAAGATAACTATAAATTGTATAGTATTTTGGTTTATTTACATATAATCTTACCTTTAAAACTGTATTTATGATTTTGGGTAAGCATGTGTTATTTATTTGATATATGCTGGGTAGGCTCGCTGAGGTATGGTCCCGGGCCCAGTGTTGAGTTATTAAAAAAAAACATACATTAGTCTTCGTCCTTAGTAACTTAACACACAACTATAAAATGTACCTAAAATTGTGAATGATGAATAGTAAAATATACTAAGATTATTATTAATAAATAGTGGTTGGGGACCCCATGTATCCTTGGCGTATAGTACAAACGCGGTGATATAAAGGTCCTGCATATTAGCAGATTTTAGCTGTTACCATATATTTTTAATCCCCTGTTGCAAAATTACCTATTGCAGGTTGCCATACACCTGGGTAAAATGCAACCCTATAGCACAGGAATTATTCTCAACTCTCGCTGGATACTGACTACTGCCTACACCGTTTCTGGGGTAAAGACATAAAACAAACGGTTATTACAACTTCCATATGTTTACTCATGGTTACAAAAATACTTTTATAAAACCTGACAATAAAGGACTTGCACGTTTTAGAGCTTATCTTACTTAGAAAAGTGTAAATATTCTAAGTTTAATATTTATTCTAGCTGTAACTGTAAAAAATGAATATTTAATGCAAATAATATTATTTTGCCTAGCTAAGGCTCAATATATTTTGTAAATATCGATATATCATTGCTCGGTAGTTTTATCTGACACCAGTGAAACCTGTCAGCTCAACTGGTGTTTAGTGGTGGGGTGGGGGGATGTGTTGAAACCTGTCCGTCCTAGGGATATCTCGAGAAACAAATTGATATATACATACTAGAAATTAAATTATGCTATTAGGGCTATTCAAGTGCTTGTTAGGATCCAATCTTTTTTTAGATATCAAGTCAGGTCAAACTGACTGCTTATTACATATTTAATGAACACACACACACACAAACGCGCGTGCGTGAATATCGGACTGTATATAGATACATATTTCTATGAATTTTCAGTATCTTCAATAACACAAAGTACTTCCTCCGAAGAGAGTATGCATGTAGAGACTGTGTATGTATATAACAAATATTATAGAGTTAATCTAAAGAGTAACTGTTTGTTGACTTCGTCTATCTTTCGTCATGTGGGATATTTTTAAAAAACACAGTTGTGATGTGAATTTGTAATTTTCCCATGTATCTTATTTTCTACTAAAACAAAGCTTAGTATTTTCATTATTGTTATAAAGTTTAGATTTGGCACGTTGGAAATTTGGTCAATAAATCAATTGAATATCTATTTGAAAAATTAGACATAAACATAAAAGGTTTGTAGTTTGTTTTACTGCGTCCTTCGGGCAGATCTTATAGTGATATTATATCATAAAATATTACATCAATATTTTAATGTTCCTTGCGTATAAAGTTGCCAGTTTATAAGTTTTGAGTGGCAAAAAGGCCGTGATAAAGATTCTATGTACCTTAATTATCAATAGTCTAATAGTCAATAGTCAAGTATTTATTGTGGGAAGGACAAATCGTACATTTGTATACCTATGGTCAAGTTATCTAATAATTTTGGACACACATGCTACATCGAACTCTCATTTCTTACTTACATTTTGACTACTCACTCTGGCTCCATTCATCCCCTAAATTTTTTACCCACCTCAATTTGGGAATGTAAGTCTTATGATGGTGCGGTCTCCCAGTTATACGCCGTAAGCTCTTTCACGCTATAAAAAGCGTTGGACAATAAACTGCGTTTCAAACGAGTTTTATATGCTTTATACATAGGTGACTTTTTAATTCAATTTGGCAAGCTGTTGATGAGATGAACTCCTGCCTGTGAGGCAAACGTTCATGAACTACGTCCTGTGTCTCCTGGTTCGGTAGTTTCTCTGCCTCTTGTCTTGTACGAGTGAACATCCCGTCCGTTGGTAAATGAGGATTTAAGCATACAATATTACCTTGTTTCTGAAATTTAGAGGCTTGGCAGAGTCAACAGTTTCAATCTTTTGAAAACTAGCCTGCAACGACTCTCTTAATTTTAATTTTGCAATGATGCGTATCACTCGTTTTTGAAGCTTGAACGGTCTTAAAAATTGGTTAAATGCACATGCACCCCACAGCACAAGTCCATACGTGAGATGTGGATAGATCAAGCCATAATAAGCCGTCATCATAACCTGAATAGGGCAGTATTTAAGCTTAAGACTTCAACACATAAATGCCTGAGGCTAATTTGGAACAAACTATTTGAAAATTCCATGTCAAACCTTGTTTTAAGGTAAATTCCAAAGGAATTTCGAGGAAGAGACCTCTTCTAATATGCCTCATCCAAAATGAAGGCCATTTTCGCAGTCTTTTGAGCGCAAAGAAAATTTTAGAACATTGGATTTTGAAGAATTTTTTTTAGATTGAGGCTGTGAAAATGTTGCACGCAAATCTTTACTGCAAACAAATTGTGGTTTGTTCTAAAACTGATTTTGTTTCATTAAAACAAAGAGTCGTATCATCCGCATAGTGCACGATTCTTCCATGTGGTAGTGATGATTCTATCTCATTGAGAAAGAGCAGGAAAAGAATAGGGCTGAAAATTGATCCTTGAGGGACCCATAAAATAATTTTCATTGAATTAGAAACATGGTTTGAAATTTGGACAACTTGATACCAGTGGATTAAAAATGAACTAAGCCACAAGAGAGGCACGTCTCGGGTGCCATGGGACCCAATTTGTCAAGAGCAAAGTAAGGTGGTCAACACAATCGAATGCTTTAGTTAGATCGAGAAACACACTTAATGTGTGATTTCGACTCTCTAACCCTCTGCAATCGTCTCAACAAGACTTACAACTGCGTCTATCGTTGATTTGCCCTTTCTGAAACCAAATTGTTCATTTGAAAGCTGATATTATTTGTTAAGAAAAATGAAGCATTAAAAAAGCTTTTCCAATATTTTGCTTATTACAGGCAAAATCAAGGCAGGCCGGTAACCATTGATGCTTGTGGGGTCGTCTTTTTGAAGATTGGGATTACTTTTGAGATTTTTTAGGAGCGAGGGGAAAACTCCTGTGCGAAATGACAAATTAACTAATACAGACAAATGTCTCACAATATGCTTAGAGCTTTGAATGATGAGCCACATTGACATTAAATTAATATCATTGGACCTTTCGATGGAAGCCGCTGAATGATTCTATCCACCACTTCCTCAACGGCAGGTGTAAGGCCACTGAGGCTACTGGGCTTGGTTTTGAATGGGTTTTACTTAATTTGATGATGGACGAGGGCCCTGCTCACAGGATCATTTGCAAAAAACTTGTCAAATTCATTTGCCACCTCAACTCA